>NW_022147436.1:777062-782331 GCF_002938485.1 Sitophilus oryzae | reverse complement strand
AATTCGTCATATTATAGCCTCGAGCCGAGCGATTTAGCCTCGAGCAGAGTCCCTGCCCAGTCGAACGGCGTTGTCTCGCGGCTATCCATTTTCTGTGGAGCTTTTGGCGAACCAGCAAAATTCTTCATAGGGCTATGCGATACTAAGGCAGTATCGATATTTTGGTATCGGTTGTATTGAATATAAAGTATCGATACTTTAAAATATTGATAAGTATTATTCGATACCATTCAATATTTTAAAAAATTAATTAATAAATTTAAGTATACTGTGTTTTTTTTAATTGGATAAGGATCGAAAAAAATCAACAGAAGTCCTTTGTTTTAAATTTGTCGACGTTTCGCAAAATTTATTTGCATCTTCAGGACACTACAAAGTTAAGAGAGCAAAATACAATCAAAAAATTTTAATAGAAAGGAAATAGAGGACGGTTCGGAACTCTATTTTAACCCCCTGTAGCTACGAATCAAAGCAGAATTGGATTGGTTGATATAAAAAATAAATCTTATTTTTACGTGAGGAACTTCCACACGAGAGATGGAACATGTTTTTTGAAACACCCTGTATATGTTTGTTTAATTTCAAAATAGATAAAAAACAAGCTAGATAAATTACAGGAATTCATGATAAATTTAAAATATATTCGGACTGTTTACATTAAAAAAAACTGCAGAATGCCGACTGAGATACATGGAGATAACAGCACGGCAGCGGCGCCGGTGCGGCGGCGGCGTGGCCTTCTGCAAGTGCCGTTTTTTTTAAATCTTTAATTATTTTATTCAATAATGTATTTTGTATGTGGTTTGTATATCTATAAAAATTTTAAATAGAGTAACAGCGCTTTCAGATGGAGCGGACCGTACGCGCAGAGCGTCCGCACGGATGTTTTTTCAAGATAGCTCATCCGAACGGAGCATACGCGACCCATGTGAAATTGTTCATATAAGCTCATGGTACTTGCTCGAAGTCGCGGACGGTCGAGCTTATTTTTCGACTTTATTTTTTTTTTAAATTAGAAATTTAAGTAATTAAGATTTAAATTATTAATTTAAATCTACATTTAAATCCCAATAACTAACCTGGATCTATATTGTAAATAATATATCTGCATTTCTTCATTTCTAAAGTTGTATATTTTTTCAAGGTATTCAATTCGCCACATATTATTCTATGGCTTTCCATCATTGCAGCACGCTTATTAATAATTTTTAAATTATTAATATGTATATAATTTTAAATGTAATTTCCAGTTTTTTAAACCTTCGCTGTAATGTGCTTTCTGAACAGGGTTTTTTTAAGTTTGGAGAGTTTTTTTTTAATTATTTCTATGGCGGGAACTTAATTATTTTCATATTTGCCATAAATTAAGTTACTTAGTAGTCTGGATAGTTCAAATTTCTGGATTTTTCTATATCGGATCGTTCCTTTCTTTGTCAATTCCCTTTATTTATGAGAGTACCGTAAGGAACTTCTGATAGCATGGCCACCTTTTTCAACACACTCGATTTGCCTCTCTTATCTTCTATGTATCCTATATGTAAAGAAGCTTGTTTTACATCTTTAATTCCTGTTTAGAGCAGAAATAGCGCATAATTTACGTTTGAACCGTTAATAACTCGACGAAAAGTTCATTGCATTTATTCATTTTTCATAAAATTTTCATGTTTTTATAAAAGAAATCACTAATAAATCTTTGTATATGAGATTTACCTACTTTGGCTAACTTACCTATACTATTTTAGAGAAGACAAAATTGCATCTTTCTAGTTAGGATGCATAATTAACATTATTAAAAATAATTTAGGAAAGAATATTTATTTTTATATAAAAATGGGATGTGGAATCCGAGCCCCTTGAGACTCGAGGCACTTGTTCCGCGGAGCCGCGGTGTATACGCCACTTGTTAAATAGACGCCCCAATCCTTTTGATGGCTCGCCAAAGGCTCCGGAAAAAAACGGAGGCAACGCCGGCGCCGTACGGCTGGGCATAGGCTCGGCTCGAAGCTCAGACCCCGCCCAAATATGACGAGTCAACCTCAAATCCGCTTGAGGTTGACTCATCTCGGGCGTCTCTCGCACTCGTCTCGACATATTTATACGCAGCTTAAGATATCTCTGTTGCAACTTGTTTAATGCGTTCATGTGTCGGCGATACGGCACCCAGGTTTCGCTTCCATATAACATGATGGGAATCTTTATTGCTCGGTACACTGCAAGTTTCGTTTTTGTGCTCAAGTCAAGATAAAATTTCTTATTTTTAACGAAAGCAATAACAACTTTATTTTTTCATATATATTTTTATTTCCACCCTGTATATGCGTTTTCATGTATGCTGAAAAAACAGATATTACGATCGTATATGGAACGAGTTTTGTGAAAATTAATTTAACGTCGCTTCATCATAGCAATCGATCAAAATTAGAGGGTAATTGATGTCAGTGGTGCCGAATAAAGTTCAATGCGAAATTGGATACTTTAACAGAAAACGAATGATTGAAAAATATTAAATTTTAAAGGTGTAGCTTTTTGATTTTATTGAACATAAAATATGGACTATTAAATTGGTTAAATATTTTATTTATAACCGCATAATAATGTGCAATATTACAGTTAGTGATTGTTTAAATTTTGAAAATGTTCTCTCTTCGATTTCCATTAGCCACTTATTAAAATGGCGGCAAGTATGTGGTTATAGAAAAATATTCTGTGAAGTTAATAAGTATTTGTGAATAATATAAGTATAAGCCTTTGAATAAGAAGACTAAGGAAGGAGCATATCAAAAATCTTAGGTACACCGCGATGGGCCTCAAATATGGCCGACTTAAATTCCGGTTTATCAGTGTCGTTCTAATTTTATTTAAAAATGTAAAACTATGATGTAGGGTAGACGTGGGGTAGACTCAATAATTTGTTGTTTTATTTTACGGTGTGAATAAATGTTGGTAGTTATTAAAATTGTTATAAAAATATATAATTCTAATAAAAATAGATAAGTTATAATAAGTATTTATTAACACAAACGTCCGATACGCTACTGAAGCAGGTAAGTCAAATTAACGTATCAAAATTCTTTGACATCTGATCTTTGACAAGTAGTAAATAAAAGCTAAAATGCAAAAAAATATATAATTTAGTTAATTTAAGTGAATTTCATAAATGATCGGTTTACTACATGTATGTATATTATATAGTCACTTACTAGCGAAAAGTTGTTCCATTATTTCACTCAATTTTTGCCGAGATCTACCGCACGCTACACAACCAACTATTTTAGAGTCTTTTTCGATAAATCGCGATAGTGTCACTGTTAATTTAAGTTCTGCCACAATTTCCATCTAGATTTGCTAACTTTATACAACTATCAGTAGTAGAATAAATAATAAATAACATAAAATAAGCTCCGTAAAGACTGACAAATCCACAAAATTTCAAATCAAATTCAAATGTGTCAAATGAATCGTCAAACAGAACTGTCAAAGATCCCCACCCTAGAGCTTTTTTCCGCCCACCATGCATGAATACATGGATAGCATTATGCTCCTTCCTTAGTCTTCTTATTCAAAGGTATAAGCGATACCAACTAAATTTTTAGTTACCTAGTCGAGGAGGCCTCGATTTTTGAATTCATTGTTGCCAATCATGGACGTATTCGGCGCCGGGCTGACTAACTGGAATTTAAATTTCTCGCTGGGGATTCAAATTGCCACATTTATTTATTTACTTCCTTTACATTGTCATTCGTTTTGACATTTTAGTTTTGTATTACCAGTTTTTGATGTAAACGTATTGTGTTATCATATTTTAAGCTTAAAATTCTTTACTAGCAGACCTTGCAGTCGAACATTGTTCTTTTAGAACCTCTTTTAGTGCGAAGTGTACAAGATGGCTTAATAGCCGTTGCAAAAAACTCATCGCAGACTTATTAGAATAGTTTAACCGGGAAAGTGGTAGTAATGGCTCTTTATTAAGTGTTGTTAAGGATGTGAGTTTTGTTGATGTAAATAATAACTGTTTATATACAGGGTGGCGCACCTCATTCGCATCGGTTGATTATACGAAAACGGAAAGATGTAGAAACAAAATATTTTATGCAATATTTTAGGCAATGTGCACAATTCAAAATAATTTTGAAATATACAGGGTGCTTCAGAACTAAGATCTATACCAAAGTTATATTTTTTCTTATGGAACACCGGGTATTTTATTTCATTTTTGTATTCTTGGGCCCAAAAAAAGGCATTTACTATAAGGGTTAAATACGTTTAAAATATTTGGTTTTTGAGATATTTAAATATGCATGATACAATATAATAGATTATTAACCCCTGTATATTACTTTTTAGAATTAATTCTTGTGCTGAGCTTAAAGGCAGAGAAATAAACTTTATTGAAAAATGTTATTGCTTTCTTAAATTTATACAGGGGCACCAAAAATTGCTGATCTAAGGATTTATTTTATATAAAAACTTCGTTATTTTAAATGATGAACAAACACTCTGTATTTGTTAAAACAAATCGAATCAGATTCAAATGCTTTTTCAAACTATATTACAGTTTCCTACACCTATCAGCTATATAGCTCAGATTTTGAATAAAGAGCAATTTTTTAATAAAATGGCATCCAAGAGCGTTAGTGTCGTCATAGCAAGTTTCTAGTGACAATTAGGAGCTATTTTCAAAATCTAAATTGGTTTATGGACTATATTTAAATTTATACCAGTTTACTTTATTTAATTTACCTACAATAGTTTAATGAATAATATTTATTAAATATGTATTTATTATTCTACCAAGAAAAACAAACTGAAAAAAAAACTAAAAGTAAACTGTTATAAATTTAAATCAAGTCCATAAACTAATGTCGATTTTGAATAAAGAGAATATAAGATTTTGAAGTTATTAACTGTCAACCTGTACATTTCAAAATAATTTTAAATTATGCACATTGCCTCCCCACATATACCCATAAAATATTTTGTTTCTACATCTTTCCGTTTTCGTATAATCAACCGAGTCAAATGAGGTGCGCCACCCTGTATATTATCGCATTATAAAGAAAATTGAATTAAAAAACAGGAATTCCATATATTTAGAATTTATTGGACCTTAAGTTTAAAAACGAATTCAGAGAAATGACGCATTTGAAACTACACTAATATTAACGAAACCAGAGTAAATACAACAATTTAAATGAAAACGAGAGAAAATATCCTTTGGGACAGACGGACAGATTTCCATATTTTATATCAACAGAAACTTCAGCTCCAA